>NC_026003.2:120913413-120935891 GCF_000442705.2 Elaeis guineensis
GCACTAGTCAGCCACCAATTCTGTTTGCTGACATAAGACCAGTGTAATTTAGATTATCAGCAATAAGAGACACCACAGAGACTGGACGTAACTAAAAGAGGTAGCTGATGCTGATGCCCTGATCGTTCTTGAGCCCCACGGTCCCTCTTTACCCTCCGACGCCTGACCAGGTTGTGGTTGCACATCACGACCAGCAGGCCAATGCACGTGCTGGTATACGAAAGCCCCTTGGTCTACCAGACTCAAATTGGATAAAAAGTGATGATATCAACAAGATCCATTAGCTTATTTAACAAAAATGTAATGGTAAAAGGTTATGCATCACGCACACAGAGCAAAAGTCAAATAGTGGAATTTATATTTTCGAAATGTTGGTTGGGAATATGCAATTACCCCAAACCCCAAGGAGGATTGGTGTAATTTACTCTATATATTTTCTGTATCCTAACATCAAAAGCTTTTCCCCCCGAAGTAGAGTATCTGAAGCCGTTTTAATCTGGCTGGCTTTTGACAGTAGCTATTATCATTCATCCCCTTCAAAATCTTTACAACATTCAGTGGCACGTGTGCAATTGCGAGGCATTTCAAATTCTCCTGCCGGTTTCAAAACAATCTACATAATTATGGTGGTGCTTAGCTGGTTTAGTTTACTTCTTTACCAAGTCAAATATATGCTATGTATTCACTGCTCATGTCAACTTTCACACATAAATGATGAGCAAGATAACCACAAACAAGGGAACAAAAGAAACAAACTGTCACCACCCTGGTTCATCCTGCTGGAGATTTCAAAACAGTATAAGCAAACATATAATCGCATCTTTTTCGAAAGCTGGGAATGCCTGTGAGCAACTAACAGGTTACTCGTGTCCCACAGCTCTGAGCCAGGATTCAGGCAATGCATGTATGCAAGCAAACCAATCAAGGTCTATGCACCTGCATCATGCCTGTTGTAGGGCTCAATGTGCTTCAAAAAAATCATTAAGGTGGAGCACCATGTGTCACATAAAAGAATATCTTGCACCTGTTGTCCAGCCGGTGTAAGCCTAGGCCATAAAGCAACCTCCATCAGAACCACTGACATGGAGGCCCAAAAGGAAATGCTCTTAAATTGATGCTATGACAAATAATAGCAAAGCTAATAACCTTCAACCGACTGCAATCCACATTAGGAAACATTAATCAAAGTATTAGAACCTTAACGATTATAAAAATATCTAATGAAGGCGCAAGGCCAACAATATCCTCAGCATCTATATTAAACAGGAAATAACTGGAACTAGACAGAGCAGACATGCAAGGCTGCAAACATATCTAAAGTTGTAAATCCTTGCCTAACACAAGTTAAGCCAGGAGGGGGGGAAAAGAGCAAGAGCAATTGCAAGCTATCTGTTCCCTTAAATGACACATAGAAATTTCTCTTCTGCTAGATTTTAAATGTGATTGAAGTTACTTGGTCCAAGCAAAGTATTCCACTTTCCTATGGCTGGTACAGCAGCTAAACATTTTGAATGCTTTCAGTATTCCAGCACAAGCAAATTCACTCAGCAAAATATCAGATTGTGACTGAAAAAGCCCAACGATGAAGTTACCAGGAACACTGGACAAGTTACTTGAAGAGATTGGGGTTCAACCAGTCCCTGTAGAAAGATATATTGATTAAAGATATATGCAAGTCTGGGATATGCACCTGTAGCAACATGTACACAATGATTGAGGAAAATAGTAAAAGATCTTAACATGAGCTTACTTGCTAATGTCATCAAGATGGTCATCAAAATCAACTATGTTTTGCCATTTCTCAGAAGAAATATAATCCAACAACAAGACGTTGGCTGATGGCTCTTTTATGGTCAGCTGACTCCTTCCATCTGATCCAGCTTGGTGCCAGCTTTTTGACGAATCCCTTGTGTACAGCTGCACATTAGTGGAGCAGCAAGATAAGAAAGTCCAAAGGAACTTACTGCAAACAAGTTATGCATCATAAACCATGCATTTACATTAAGTAAATAGTCAAAACTAAAAACAATGGCTGACTATAGATAACAAGGTCATGGAGTGAAACCAGAATCCTATGCCTCTCTGTACCATCTCAAATTAGTGGCATATGTTTCAGTTTCACTAACAAGAATTCTTGTCTTGACCTTGTAATCATGATCTTTTGAAATTTCTTGAAGAGATAAAACTGCTGATAAAATTATGTACCAACTAAACCCTAAGGTAGTACAAGTACAAAGCGAACACAGAATGGCATATCCACGACCTCAAAAAAGAAGACCATCCAAGCAGCATAATATCAAACCAGGAAGACGTCAGTGCAGATAGAACCTCAAGCAACAGTATTGAAACATGATACTCGGGAAAAAGAGTGCACCAACCATTTGCACGTCCTTATGAGGGTATCCATCAATTAAAACAAAACCATCCAAATATTCACTCTATGAACTGTTCCTTGAGCATTTATAATCTGGTTTCCCTATGGTTCCTATGGAAAAAACCCTTTGAGCTGATCCAATCTGATAGTCCGTTCATAGGCACTTAAAACAAGATACAACAAGATGATGATGCATGCAAATGTTACACAAGAATATGGAATATCCCCTCTCAGGAAAGCTAATACAAGCACACTATAGATCTACATGTATATGTATGGATTTTTTGAGAGAGAGAGAGAGAGAGAGCTGGATGTAGATATCTGACTTCTCATGCTTCCTTGGGATGTCCAAGTGTCATAGTCTATGATACCCCTATCCATGGTCCAGGAACCACTCGCCATACATGCATTCCTTTATTCGAAAACCCTATGGGAAACTAGAACCTTGGCCAAACTAGTGGCAGGTCTCTTGCCACCCATTTAAACCAATGTCAAATTGCCTGGCACCTGTAAACCAAAACTATAGCACAGTGTTCATTCACAAGAACCATGCAACTGTTGAGCATCATCGGGATGAAGTCTGCATGCCTTAGAAGCAGTAATCTTGTCTTCGACACATAAGGTCCAACTTCCCTGGATTTTCCATGGATCAATGGTGTACTTTATCCATTTTCATTTTCATTAGACAGTTACTTGGCAATCAAATTACACCAGTCTCAGACTCTCGGTTCATATCTGTTCCATTTGCTTTTATTTCCTATTTTGCTTTGTCTCTGCTTCCACCAGATATTTTAAGTCTTTGCTGCCAAGGTGCTAAACCCATATTTATCTAATCAACCACAATCCTTCTGATTGACGAGATCAATCTAGCACACCATCAACCAATAGACCTATAAACTTAAAATTTGTGTTTCACAGGATTGGCATATTCTACTTATATTATTTCGATATGCATTTATATATAGCAAAACATGATAGTGCTCTGCTTACCCTTTTTAACCTTCACCAGCCCATCTCAATAGTCTTTTATTTCTAATCAAGGAACTTGTACCTTTTCCTGGATTGAAAATTTGAGGACCTAATATACAAATTGAAATGCTAACGACCAAAAAATTCATCATTTTTTATAGGGAAAAAGGTTGAAGTTTCAAGATATCAAGAAATTGAGGACCTAACATACAAACTGAAATGCTAACAACACAAAATTGTAGTAGTATCAAGAAGAAGAGGTTAAAGCCCATACATGATCACCAACTATGGCTAGCCAAACTTGTTACAGATCATAAGGCAGTTTCAGCGGCTACTAGTTCTTGGGTTGTTGAAGAAATTCAGAAAACACTACAAATAAATTACCCCCTTAATCCCTCTTATGGTGGTAGTGCTTCTGCTACAGCAACATGATGAATAGCACTTACCCTAAAATTGGTCCACATCCAATTAGGTGGTATGCATGTTATTACAAAATACCTTTAATAGACTCATGGATGTGAGGCTTAGGGCCATAAACAAGTTGGTTCGAATCTAGTTAGAGTTTGGGCCAACCTAGATTTTTGAAAGCTGACTCAGCCTATATCAAGCACAAAACTCAACTCACCAATAGCAAATAGGTTTAGTTTTACGAGGAAAACAAATTAGGGTTGGTACTGCTTTGGTGGTAATGGCTAGCCATGATTGAAGAGCGTAAGGGTTCAACCAGCTAGGGGCAAAGAGGTCAAGTGGCAGCTAGCAGCAGAGGGGTGAGAGAGTTTCGATGAGTCTTTGATTAAACTACTAGAGTTAAGGTCTGGTCAGTGGCCAGTTGGCAAGGAGGATGAAAGCATGGAGCAATGATGTCAGGGGCAAGATCTACAAGTGGGGGAGTAGGGAGAAAGCAAGGAAGAAAGACAGGAAAGGACACCAAAAAGAGGACTAAGGAGAAAGGGATTAAGGGAGGGAGAGGATCAACAAGATGGCCTGTGATTATTGATGCTTGAGGACCAAGAGCTGGTGGACATCAATAAGGCATGCAGATGCGGCTAGGATTCCACATAGTGGGAATTAACACCCTGTTTTGGATTGAGAGAAATGGAGAGAAGAACAAGCAAATAGAGAAATCGAGTTTCTCTTGTTTGGTTAGGAAGATAGGAGAAGAAGTAGAGAGAAGAAAAGAAGTGGGGAGAAAAAAATTCTCTCCAAAAGTGAAGAGATTTGGAGAGAAGGAACAAATGCTCAAAATATTTTTTTTTATTTCTTTCTTTCCCTGCACTAGATGGTCCAAATAAATTTCTTTTCATTTCTCTCCTATACATCCAAACAAGAGGAGAGCAAAATATCTTGTCTTCCATCTTCCCTTTTCTCTTCCCCTCCCTTCTCTTCATTTTATCCAAATAGAGCAGTAGGAGAGGGCCAGAAAGACGATCTAAGTTGCAGTAAAATCTCCACTTTCTGCTATTACATACCAAAACAACCCTCAACCATTAGATCAGACCACACAATCCAATGGTTTACGAACAGTTTTAATTACACGCATACATGTGCATGTACATAAGGGTCTCATCAAATCATAATTAGGTTGGATCAACCCAAACCTAGACGTGACCCAAGTTTTTGAGTCTTGTAACAAACAGGTAAATGGGTTAAAAATCAACATGAACCAGCTTAGAGCCAGGTCTAGGAAGCACATATACAATACATGACATGGGTATGGTACGATACGGATACGGAGATACGACAAATTTTTAAAAATATAGGATACGATACGGTTGAGATACGTTATATTAAAAAATATAAAATTAATATAGAAACATAAATACTCAAGATAAATTTAACATATAAACACAAATTATAATTCAAGAGCACCTATATTTGAAAAGTAAGCATCATTAATGCATAGTAATTACAAGCAAAAATCCTAAAAGATTAACATAAAAACACTAATGTTTTAGTACCAAGCCGTATCCCAGCCAAATCCCAACGATATCCAAACGTATCCAAAGTCGGAAAAATCAGAAAAGAGAGAAAAAATAGTTGGACACGCGGTGGATATGTATTGCATGTGTCCCCAGCATTTTCGTATCCGAAACGTATCTGACACAGGTACGGCAGCCATTTTGCCGTATCCGTGCTTCCTAGAGCCAAGATCCTAAGACCTAACCAACTGACTAATTCTAGTGTTTCCAACTAATTCAGTTGGGCATCTATAAAGCATTTAGGAAAACAAGATACTATAACAAGTAGCAATGTAATAAATCAAATGTATTTGCAACAGCTGGTATTATGTGTATAGTTTGTGAATTTTGCATAAAAGACTCCACCATGATTTCTTATAGACGGTTCTTATTAGGAGAAAATGATAGTTAAAACCAATAAATTCAGTCAATTCATAGAATTATTTGTCCAAGTGTAACTTTTATTTGGTTTATATCATGAATCATTTGATAATTTATTGGAGATCTTTTTTCTGGTTCTATCTAAAACAAAAAAAGTGATCCAAAATTTGTTTCTTTATGTTTTATTTCCCTTTTGTTGTCTTTTGGATGAACATGTTTGTGGACATGGTGCATTGGGTGTCTCCAACGAGGAAGATCTCTCAGTTTGTAATGTTATTTTTCCCAACAAGACATGTCCTTCAATTCCACAGTTACATCAAAAGGCAGATCCAATCAATATGGTACACATCCAAGAATCAACAAAATACTTTGCCCACCTTAAGACGCATCCTAATAAGATAGCTGAGAAGGGTGAATTCGAATCAATCCTTCAACTCAAATGCAAAGGGAAAGGACAAAACAACTTTGAAAGCTGGGGATAAAGTAAGAGCAATTCAAGAAATCTCTTCCTTTCAAAAGAATTAGATATGATTCATAACTCAACCATATAAGGCAACCTCCTTCAAACTCTCTTGCTGTTCTTAGGATGTACAGAAGCAAACCAACCATGCCCATTTATAAACATTAGATGTCTGAGTGGATGTTAATGGGTAAGAGTTGCATCGTCCAGCAAAATTTATGTGAATAATAGGTCTCAATGCATCCGATCATAATAGGTGTGACCCTTGGATGCAAGCAATGAAACTACCAGATTAAAGGAGGTGTCTTTTGAGACAGAACAAGACAAACCAAGAGATGTATCTTTTTATAAACACCCAAGAGAGAAGAAACTAGCTGAATGGATATGTCTGTTTGAAGGAAAATTAAAAATGATCAAAGATAATAAACAGATAAATCTTGGATAGTGATTAAAATATAAAAAACAAAAAAAATATAAGTAATAGTTCCAATAATCTCGAGGTTGAGTTACTTGTTTGATGTGTCTTATGGGTTATCAAAAGATCGAGTTGTTTTAATTCAAGTAATACTCTGCATAAGATTTACAAATCTACAACATGTAGATCTGCTTTCTACATAGATTTGATGAAAACCTTCAATTTATTCGCCTTTCCCCTTTTCTTGTCGTTCATGTTTAATTCTTTTTCTTTAAGATCCGAAAATTTGGTCAAACGAACTTTAATTAAAGGTTTTAAAGGGTTCAACCTTGATTTCCTTCGAAACTAACCATACTCCTATCCTATGCACAGAAACTTCGAGAAATATTTTCTAGGGAAGAAATAAAAGTGATCGAATCCAGAATCCAGTTCCCACATCTACATAGAATGTTCAATGTTTTGATTCTTCTCAAATAAGAAACATCGCAATGGAAGAACAGCAAGAGGACTACATTACCTGCACCACAAGATCCCGTCCTTTCCCTTTCACTAACTCTTCCAGCCCCTTATTGTCCAACTGGTCCAGCAAAACATCAATAAACAACATGAAATATATAAAACCAAAGAATTGCTAAAACCCGTAAAGGATGGAGAGATTTAAGACAAAGAGAACGCCCGACCAAAAGCAACGCGGCCCGGGGAAAGTATCGGAATATATGATCGCCGATCTTCTTGGCGGCGTTTCCCAGCTCGGCGTCATCGTACCTCTCGTTGGCGTGGTAGTAACCTACCACACTAAGGCCCTCCGCCCCGAAATGTTCTTCTACCTGCGATAACAAAGAAAACCCTAGACTTAGTCACAATCCGTAGAAGACAATGAAAGAGATCGGGGTAGACAGAGAGATGGGAGATGAAATGGGAACCTGGATGAGGGCGAGCTCGAGGGAGGGTAGGAGGCCGATCTGGGAGTGTGTCAGGGGGATGGCGTCGGCGATCTGGACGGTGGAGGCGTTGTCTTCGGGAAGTCGGCCGACGAGGAGGCCGCCGACGGGGGAGGTGCGGTGCTTGAGGGCATGGAGGACCAGCTTTATGTAGGCGGCCTGCGCTACTTCGTAACGGCACTCCACCCCCATCCCTCTCTGCCTCTCCGGTCGCCTGGACGAAGAAGTTCAGAAGTACGAAGCTTCGTTCGATTTGGGGCCGGCAACCCACGAGTCCCGTCGAAACGACGATTTAAGCCTTAAACCGGACTAAAATGTGCCAGAGAGCTTAATAAATTACCAGAGAAATGCTTTGTGCACCGCGGGCGGTGCAGCACCGCGCGCACAGCCCGCGGTGATTGGCCCACGCGTGAGGGGCCAGAAGAAAAAAAAAAAATTTTTTTTTGGGCACCGCACTCGGATGCTGCGTGAATCAATTATCGTAGACGGTGCGTACCGATGCACAAAGCATTTCGCTAAATTACCATAGTTCTAATTAACCCATTAGTAAAGTGGATCAGCTCATTTGGTGGCTGATGTGAAGTAACTGGCATATTTTTTCTTTTTTTTTTGAAAAAAAATATTGATATTTAAAAAAAATACTGTTCTTTTGAAAAAAATATTTTTTTGAAAAAAAATACTGATGTATTTTCCTCATCAACATGATACTGATAAAATTTAGAATAAATTCAACATTTTAATAAATTAATTAACTGTTATAATAACATTAAAAAGAAAAATCACGGAAGAGTTGCCAACTTTTAGTCGCAACGTTCTCTGACACTACCGTTGATCACAAAGATATGGTTACCTTTGGTGCATTACAAGATAAATTTAAAAAATAATATAAATTATTTTTAAAATAAATTATTATTATTATTAAATTATTGATAATATTGATTATTATATTTAGTATATATTGATAATATTATAGTAAAATTATTAAAAATTTTGATTGATATGTTTGATATGACAATTAGATTATCAGTAATATCAAATCAAAATCTCAAAATATCTTTAATAATTTTGTCCGAATACTCTTCTTTTTTTTTTAATGAAAAAAATGACAGGAGTGATGTGGATGTGATGGTAGCACCGAAAAACGACGGATCGAAAGGATATAAAGAACCGCGGGTACTAAAGGATGGGGACAAACGCATATGAAGCTGTGAGGGTGGTGAAGATGAACATGAATAAATCATGAGAAGGTGATAGGAGACAAGAGCGGAAGAGCCGTGGATAAATAAAAAAAATGGAGCAACGGGACGAGAGTGCATGCGAAGGGAGGGTGAGAAGGAGAGAGGAGAGTTGGACAATAAATTTTGTATGATTTTTTTAAAAATAATTTTATCTAAAATTTTTATTATAATATTGTCAAAGAAGTAATAATATGGATAGCCGCTCCTCTCCAATATAATTCAAATTATCTTTCATTAAATAATTTAAATTATCAAAATAATCTAAATTATCATCAAAAAAATATATTAAATATAATAATCTAAATTATTATATTAAAATATCAGCAATTTGGATAGATGGTCAATTATCCAAGGCAACCTAGGTTATTAGCTAATGGAGCAAGGAGATATTTATACGTAGTTTTTCGTCAATTGAAGATTTGTATTATGCGGAGAACATTTGTCACTTTAGCGTTGCTGAATAAACAAAGTATACCACAGCTTGGTGGAGCCCTTTTTATTTTTTTATTGGTAAATAGTGGAGCCCGGTTAGATCGTATACCATGACGGTGCTATTACAGCACCAGGGGATGAAAGCAGAACTGTGAAAGGTTGCAGCGTTGCTCCTACCACAAGGTTTTTCAAAAATCTTGAGTTAGATTTTCGAAAGTTAATAGGGAAAGCAAAACCAGACTGCAGCTTTCGAACTTAAGATAATGGAGCACCAACAATATGAACACAGGTATGTAGCTTCCACTCCGGCTCAAAAATTTGAAAATGTCTGTTTGTTTTCGTGTTTTTGCCAAGTAGAATGCATAGGTTCGATAATTCAGGTATACGAATGACAAGAGAAAATGATTCGAAGATTTTATTTAAAATTTAAAAATATCATTAAATATGTGAAAATGTAAGTAAGAC
The DNA here is from genome assembly GCF_000442705.2 of Elaeis guineensis. Lineage (NCBI taxonomy): Eukaryota > Viridiplantae > Streptophyta > Magnoliopsida > Arecales > Arecaceae > Elaeis > Elaeis guineensis. The sequence continues at coordinate 120,923,047 of NC_026003.2, forward strand.
TAAAGATGTCACGGACTTCACCTACTGGTAGATCAAATTCGTATGGCGTCCCAATGTCAGTCGATACACACTCAGCAAAATGCGCACAAGATACAAGAAAAGACAAGGCAACATGCTTGGGTATGGTACTACTATAAGAGCAATATTTTTATTAATAAATTCAAAGAAATACAAGTGTATACTATAAGAGCTCAGAAGGCAGGGGAGGCAACAATGTACACCGCAAGAATCTGCAAGAAAATCGATCCACTGGATTGTTCTCACTCACCCTCCAGTAAGGCATCAATCCAAATCTCATCCTAGGGGTTCTAAATGATCGAACAGTATGGTATTTTTATAGCTCGCCAAGCCCTGAAAACACCCCAAAATTCATCCAAAATAAAGAAAAATAGTGTGGCGGCAGTTGTTCATACTATCTAGTTACAAAGTATATAAGACTGTGTCAGAAGCCATTACCAAGCAAAATACAAGACAAAAAGGACCTACGATAACTTATATGATTATCAGAATGATTCACCATAGGATACTGTACATAGTTAGATACCATCCATCATAAAATAGACAGTTGTCCAAACTATTCAAAAACCTTTAGGATATTATACATTCCTTCTTTTTTAGTTCTCTTAATTCATGCGCATTGCAGCCATCAATCTTAAGATGGATGATGTCCCATCATGCAAAATATCCTACGATACTTTTTGAATACCACAAAGAATCTAAAAGGAGAGAGGAGAAAAAAAATTGAAGCCTACGATAAACTTAAATGCATATGTCCATATTATTTTGGCGATCAACAGGAAAACTGAAATAAAATTGAAATTTATAAAATGCTGTTACCAACAAAAGCCCAATCAACGAGTCGCTGGTTTTTCATCATTTAATTCAAAGAAAAAGGAAGAAATCTAATTTTCCTTTCAAGGTCTAGAGTTTCTGTGGAGCCCATTCTATGTCTGAAGGCAAGCAGCATTTGAGAGCATATGATGCCAAATTTGCTATGTGGTAATCATGGACCAAGAGTGAAGGCTCTGCATACTAAAATTAATCTGCAATGAGCAATACAGTTTGTTAATCTAAGCCCAGCACCGTCTGAATCTGTAATGTTGTGTCTGTAACGGGATGGTAGAGCAGTCCCAACCAAAGGGAAAAAAAAGGATAACAAAGATGTTTAGGCATGAAAACTCCTCTCCGAACAAGAACGATGCATATCTAAACCGTGAATATGTCATGCAATTATCATTGCTTAACAACGAAGAGATAAAGTAGACCACAATCATATTAAGCATAACCAAACATTTCAGTGATGAGATCAAGCTGTACATTAAGAGGATAAAAAGAATGTAGATTAGACTCAAGCAAATACAAGATCATCGGGGCAATCAAAGAAAAACATCTGCCGTTCGAGCATCACCAGAACTACATTCAAACGCCAGCCAAGGCAAATTTTGTACTACATAAAAGGAGAGGATCCATTAAGAATTTACCTGAGTTACTTAAAAGGAACCCTTCTCCAGAAAGGTTGCTATTCTGCATCCCCACTCCGTCATCAAGCCCCTAAAGAAGAAGCCTCCTTTGCAATAAGATTAATACCACGAACCCAGAGCTCTGGAGCAGAAACATGACTGGCCTCAAAATGGACCTCTCTACCACTTACAGTAACCACTCTAAATATCAACAATTTACCATCCTCACCTTCCATCTTCCGATTCTTCAGAAAGTTTAAGCTAGGCCCAGCTATTGCCTCCTTACACTGTACATTCCTCCTGCTCGACTTGCCCCATGTCAACACCCCAGATTTAAGCATCCGGACAATCTTCATGTGAGGAGATCCTCTACCTTCCCGTGTGTGCTTGCAGAGCTCCTCGCCGGCAAGCACAAGAGACCGAGCCAGATGATCAAGCAGCACGCCCTCTGTCACCTTGTTTGACCTGTTGCTTTTCCTTGCCAAAGATAAGGATGTCTCCCCCCGGTGATTGACAAGACTGCAGTCTGCATTCCCCTGTAACAATAAAATCTTGCATGCATCAGAGTGACCTTCAATAGCAGCGAGCATAAGTGGTGAATACCCCTCTTCATCCAAGGAATTGACACTATATCCCATTTTTAAGAGCTGGATTAATGAGGATGTGTCCCCCTTGGAAGATGCATAATGGAGAGCTCTGAATGATGTATGATCAGTTATTACGTCAGCCAGCACTGCTCTGAGCAAGATTTGTTCAAAGCAGTCCCTGTTTGCAGAATTTTCATGCTGCAAGACAGACATCACAGTCTTGCCATCAGAACTTCTTACTGCAATGTCTGCTCCAGCCATTACTAAAAGACGAAAAGCCTCAGCATGTCCAGCATTTGCTGCAGCCATGATGGGACTGAGCCCTGAACCATCCAGTTTGTTTAGATCTGCGGTGGATGAATGCAGAATCATCTGCAGCGGTTCAACACTACCATTTCCAGCAGCAAAATGTAATGGAGAGAAGACACTCAGATCTGTTGATCGAAGACTTGCACCTGCATATAAAGCCTGGGAAAAGGTATTTATGATGGAAGATGCAAACACACTTCTTTTTGCCAACTGGACGGCAGTATCGCCCGAATTGCTGACCAGCCCTAAGTCTGCCCCAGCTATAAGTAGCTCTAGAAAACAATCAGCATGATCAGCCTTCGCAGAGATCATTAGAGGAGTCTCACCTGCTGAAGTCCTTGCATTGATATCACATCCATTTGAGATTAACTGTCTAAGAATGGAAACACAGCCAAGTCTAGCAGCTAAATGGATTGGTTGTGATTCATGTCCAATTTTTGTTTTTATGGGGAACTTGGAATTTGCACCTGCATCAAGAAGCACCTGTACAGCATTGAAATTCTGGCAGAGGATGGCATGGCAAAGAAGAGTTCTACCGAGATGTGGATTCTCTAACAAATATGGCTCATGTTGAAGCAACAGCTTGAGAATTTTGCCACTAGCTTCATGGTACTCAACCGCACACCATGCTGCATTGTAAATCTCCCCCAAGCATGCACCAACTCTCAGCTCTTCACCGGATACAGGGTCCCATGACCATGCACCCACACGAACTAGACAGTCCGTCTTAGCACCAGCCTGCATTGAGATCCTTGTCGATGAATACACAGAATGACATGTAGGGGCAAAGAAATCTAAAGGATAAAGCCATTCTTGTGCATTGAATTCTAAATGCCTGCAGGTCTTGGAATGAAGTTAACATCATATCTCTATTAGGAAAATATTTTGTGCTTATTGTGTCTGATAGTGCTCTGATATGTGACCTAAGTCAATTTGTACAAATACACAAGGATAGAAAATCTTGTATGTGCATAGCATTCTAAATGCCTGCAGGACCTACATTAAAGTTGACAAATTTCTTCAAGATAACTTATCATTGACACGTTTAGAAGCCTGAGGAGGAGGTTGCAGAGAGCAGGTAGATGGTACATGTATTTGTTTCTCATAACTTGAAAAGTTGGCACAAAGTTAGTAGCAGCCGCCAAAAGAAAATGTTCCCTAGTTTAAAGAAGCAGAACAACAAAAAGGTTTTATATTTTTGAATTTAGCAAAAACAGCAACATCAAGAAATTATTCCGTAATCTTATGTATTTTCATCCTCTTTTCTTTCCAATGAGGTGGTGTGAAAGAGGAGCTTTTCCAGACCAAACTTACGAACAGGATGCAGCTCATGGAAGTGTACCGAAGTATAAGAAATAATGCACAATTAAATAAAAGCCATCCTCCAGTTTCAAGTGGCACTTCACCCCAAAGACATTTAATGGGAATAACATGAAGGCTTGCAATTAAAATCGACAAAAGCAGGTAGAATATTACCCCCAGCAGAAGTTTCACAACAGAAGCTTGCCGGCTGACAATAGCAGCCACCAACGGTGTGCAATCTACATTTGCATGCAGTGCGGGCTTAACTGACTGCAAGAGGACCCTGTCCATGCAATTTATGTCCACCCCATTCTGAAGAATAAAAACTTGATACTTGTCAAATCTCGGCACCAGAGATCCTGCAACTGGCGGATAAAAGGAAACAACTTTCTCAAGAAAATTATGAAGTTAGTTCACCTTGATTAATGCAGTGACTACATCGAGAAAGCCTCTGCAGCATGCACTTACAAGTGCATGTGCCACAGCATCTGGCCTTGCCATGTCTGAGCAGATTAATAATTGGACCGCCGCAGCCTCACCACAAAAACTAGCCTCCAACAAAGCATCTTCACAAGCTTTCTGGGATGCCCCAGCTTTTAAAAGCATGTCCAAAATACCACAATGACCTTCACGAGCAGCAGCTGTTGTTGCATAGCCCCGAAATAGTTCCTGATTAACATCAGCTCCAGCTGACTGAAAGGGAAGAAAGAGTTCAAAAAGAAGATCATAACAGGACAGCCAGACTAAGAGCTCATTCTCAAAGGAGAGAAGTTAAAGGAGCATTTAATTGGTATTATGTTGTTTTTCAAGCTGAAAAAAGATTTAACTAACCAAGTATATTTTGTGGTCCAAAGAAAGATCCTAAAACAAATATAACCTTGTGGGAGTTTTAAACCAAAAGTAGCAAAGTTTCTTCCATACCCAATTCAAATCAACAAGTGCGATTCTTACAGCCAATCCCGCATTCCGCATTCCTAGTTCATAACAAATAGAAAAGAAAACCACAAGAAAGGACCAGAAAAAGAAAAAGGCATGCCACCGAGGAGTATGCATACTCGCACAAATTCAAACCAGCCAAAGTCCCACCGCCACATGCTACAGAGAAAATGAAAAGAATGGAGGAGGAAGGAGGAAAAGGAAGCTACCAGGAGTTTGCGGACGACCTCGGCGTGACCCGAGTGAGCAGCGGCGAACAACGCCGTGACATCGGTCTTGAACTCCTGGTACTCGATCTTCACCTCGTCGGCCGCCTCCTCACGGAGGACGGTCTCCGTGCACTTGACCCTCAAGCTAACAGTCCCAATGTAGTTCACGTCCACCGCCGACCCCGCGGCGCTCAGGCACTCCTCCACCCGCTCGACCTCCCCTCTCAGCGCCGCCTCCACCAGCCCCTGCGACGGCAATGCCTGCTCGTCCGCGCCCCGTCCGAGGCGGGCCGCCGCCGTGTGCCTCGCCATCTTCTCCACCAGTGCTCGTGGACAAAATGGCGACAGATCTCCGAGCGGAGCTCGCCGATAGATAACGGAATCCGAGGGTCCTTCAAGAAAATTTAAATTTTTTTCCCGGATCAGAGCTGCCACAGAGGAATCGGAAAATCGTCAGGGGTCCCAACGGTCTGCTCGCGCTTGAGAAAAACAAAATATATCAATAAATAAATCGGTCAATGGCAAAGTCAAATGCGAGCGAGCATCTCACAAGCGGTAAATAGTAACTTCTTTGTTTTCTTCAAAGAAAGAATGGAATTTAAAATTTAAAAAACAAGAAGAAGGGAGAAGACCAGAAGAGAAAAGCGAGTTCGCAGTCTGTTGGAAGAAACGATAAAATGAGACGGTCAAAAAAATTCAAAACTTGAAGGCTGAACAAAGAATAGGTCGAACTGAGGAGAATACTGCAGCAACAAACCAGACGAAGAAATGAGTGGAATTAATGGAAAATTGGATAGGGAGTTGGGAGTTGGGACTCTACCTGACGAGAGAATGTTGGTTTACCTTCGTGCTTGTTTTACTGAAGGTGAACGGTAAAACTCGAAAAAGGGTGATGGGGTTATGCGGTGGAGACTGAAGACTAGGAAGAAGGGAGTAGAAGAAAGAGAGAGATGTGGAGTTGGACAGGTGACGGGACTAACGGGAGATCAGCAGCGTGAGGAGGAGAAGCAAGAAAATATTCTTCTCCGATCGGTGACTGGTAGGAAGGATTCAGATGGATGGTCGATGGCTTGGGAGCTGGTTGCTTGCTGCTTATTAGGTAAAGTTTTGATATCTGATATCCTGTTTATCGTTTATGTTCACCAGAGGTGAGGATAGGAAATACTGACCACTGGCCACAGTACGGGTTCTGGGTTCGATTTCGAACTGGGAAGTTCGCTTCGGTGTTCGACTTTTGGGATGGTTTGGAGCGATCTCGAGCGCGGACGGAGGCTTGGCGCGTGCGTGGGCGGTGGGTGGCAGCACCATCCGCGCCGTGATTTACGGGGACCCCTCGATCCTGCCCCCTTGGTTCCCAGCTTTTTAGGAGATCGCGGAAATTTGTACACTTAGATTTTTCAAGTAGTTAGTGAACTCAAAATCTGGGTTTAGCTGGTCAGGCCAGGGTTGAGCTTGGACTAACCTTAGGAGCTGGAACATGCCGGATGTGGCCCCTCACGTGTTTGATTAAATTAATTAGAAGAAAAAGGCAAAAATGTCCTTCCTGTTCTTCTGCGAATTGATTAGTGACTATAAATCGTCCAGTAGTTGGATCCATGTTTTGCCAATTTGATTTACGGAAAGGCATTCCTGCATGATAAAACAAAATTAAATAAAGTCCTTGACGCTACCATGATGATTCATTTGAGTTAAAGATCATTCGAACAATAATTTTTTTTTTGAAAATAAAAAAAACTCTAAATATAATATAAAAATAAAAAAAATTTTGACTGAACTTTCTCCTGTCCTGATACCTAAAGAAAAACATATATTCTATCCATATATTTATCTATATATATATATACATTCTGACTCCTCCTCAAATTTTCCATAACGAGTGATCTATGGTACATTGGCCGAGATGAAAGCACCGATCGTACCATCATGATGGAGGAATAGGATAGAGTCATTATGCCGTACAATAGCAGAATATAAAAAAATCAAAAATAATTATTATTTTTTTAAAAAATTTTAATATATATATATATATATATATATGTGATGATCCCTTCAATATTTTAATCTTACACACATTACGAATCTATCAATTTTAAAAAAAATATATAATTAATTTATATATTAATTTTTTATTTAAAATAATATTTTTTAAAAATAATTATTTATTTATTCTTGAACTATTTATTTATTCTTCAATCTTTAATGTGAAAAAAATTATTGAAATTTTTATACAATCAAAATTATTTAATAAATAATATAAGATAATATTTTTTACTTATCTTTATTTATATATAAAATTAAATATTTATTGATATTTTTTTAATATTTTTGAAGATATATATTTTTATTTTATTATTTATTATAAAATATTTTATTTAAAAAATTATTAATAAATTATTATTTTATCTTCTCAATATTTAATGCCAGGCTCCGCCACCGGTGGCGGTGGCGTATATAGCATGGACTGCGTGGATGACATGAAATGCTATTTCGGCAAGAAGCCCAATCTTATATTCAGCTTATTAGAAATACAATTGCTTCACTTTCTGTCTATTTTCCTTCTTTGTATAATAATTTGCACACTGCTCCATCAAGGCACTGGGGTACTTCTATCTTACGTTTAGCTCATTCCTTCTTTGTTATCGTAGGTACATCCCCGTTATGTTATTCAAGATTATACTGGTGCTCTCTTGCGAGCAGGGAGAATAAATTCCTTATTCAACAATTCCATTAACTGAGTTTCAAGCAGCTTGGTTTGCTATGTTTAATGCCATCATTGATCTTCATGCACAAAGAATATAGCTTGAAGTTGATTCCTCTATTGTGGTATCTTGGTTGTAGCCTCTTCTGCTGATATCTTTAAGTATTCACCTTTGATGTATGATTTCATTCCATGGCAAGCAATAGTTTCTCAACTTAAAGTGTCTCATGTTCCTGGAGAAGCTAACTAAGTTGCTGATTATGTAGCTCATAAAATGTTACATGATTCTTTTCAATGAGATAATCTAGCGGATGTCGATGCATATTGCGTGCCGTATTGTTGTGGACTGATGCTTATGGCGTATTCTTTCCAAAAAAACAGTTTAGACATAATATCTCATATACATAGTTCCTATTTTATATCCATATTCAAAGATAAATTAATTATGTTACTTTGCATATTGGGTGCGGCCCTCGGATATCCATGGATTTGCAGTATCTCCATGGTTAATCAAGCTAGTCTACTACATGCCATCAACAGAACTGCGCTATCTATGCTTGTTTCAAGTTCAAAGCCATATGCGGACATATATGCCATACTCAAAAATACTCCGGAGCTACTCTTTTTTTTCATAGTTTTTTCTCTTCTGTGCTGCATGTTTACCTATTTATCCATGCTCAGCCTTGCTTTTCATCGTCTTTATGGTCTCCTAATACTGTGTCTGGCAGATTCCATATGGACCATTAAATACTGTCTTTGCTCTACATCATCTTCTCTTTCACTGCAAATTCGTGTTAGTTATATGGCAGCGGCTACCTTTGTGGAGATTGATTACCGCTCAGATATTTGCTCTTTCCGAATGCATACATGGTCCTCCTTTATGTGCAGATGGACCAATCAATTTCTAGCTGTTTACAATCCTACCGTAAGCATTGAAGAATGGTTTCTATGGGATATCAGGCCTGCTTATTTATTCTTTTATTTTTATATAGATGTACAATCTCAGTTGGGATTGTAAGGAGTTCGCAGCTATTTTTGTGGACCGCAGCTTTCAGTTGTTTCAGGTCTACTTCACTGTTCAGTAAATTCTATGCAGGCTTCCCACATCGCATACTGTTAAAGATGGGAGTATTCTCTTATCATCATTGCTTTTTGAGCGTAGCAGAAGCAATATATTGCAACACTTGTATATTTTCATCATACAGCATATATAAAGGCGTTTCTTATATTTGTTGCACAGTTTCGAGTCATACTTGATTGGCTGATTGTCACGCCTCCGATCCGAGATCGTGAATCGAAGGTCATGGCAACCGCCGCATATTCATGAAGAACTCTCTCCATAAGCATGCAAGGCATCTCATCACGCTATCAATGCATCACAGCGGAATAATTTTAAATAATTATTATTCAACTGTAATTCAAGTAATTAAATCAAATGTCTTACGTCCAATAAAATTTTTACTAAAAATAAAATAATAGATCTAAGTTCAATGAAGTTGACAATGCTAATCTCGCTTCTAAAAGCTCTGTCCCAATATTTCGTCCCACGCTCGAAATTAATTATCTGAATCTGAAAAATAGAAAGAAAGGTAATGAGCTAGACAGCCCAGTAAGTAACAAGTATCTCTACCAGATATTTCAGATATTATAAAATTTTCAAGAATAATGCTGCAAATAAACATAAAAATATATTTCATGCTGATTTAATGCAAATCCAATATTTTCAAAAATTCACATATAATATAATCATAAATCCGATTCGATTCAAAACACTCGTAACTCAACAGCCTCGACTATGACCAACGTTTAACCCCCATTGACGGGGTCCACAGAATACCAGCGCACAACCCCCACTGGCAGGGTCCAGAAATACCAGCGCACAACCCCCACTGGCAGGATCCACAAATACCAGCGCACAACCCTCACTGGCAGGGTCCACAAAGTACCAACGTATAATCCCCATTGACGGGGCCCACTGAAACATAGTTAGGCCGAGAGCATAAATCCGATCTGTATCAAAACACTAAATATTTCACTGAACATGTGCATAAATCGACATACCAAAATATTTCAAAAGCACTTTTCTTTCAAAACATAATTTCATAAATCATGCATAATTTCAGAGAATAATTATTTATTTTCAGAATAAATATGGAATATCTCGAGAAGATGATTCATTACTTATCTTTCACGGAGCACTGAATGAACGGATCGACTAACTTCTAGGAGATTCTTCCGTACCTATTATCCAAAATTATATTTTTACATTAATTTTAATTCAAAATTAAATCTAACAAATCCCAAAATCAAAATCTCGCTTAAAGTCAGACTCGTCTCTAAACTCGATCAGAATCATCAGATGAAGCCTTCCCCTATGCTAATCCTAGAAGGATAATTTTAGAGAGAGAAGAATCCATCAAGAGAGAGAAATATCCTAGAGAGAGAAAATTCTAGAGAGAGAAAGTAGAGAGAGAAAGTCCAATTCCAGAGAGAGAAAATCAGGGTTCAGACTGAAAGAAGAGAGAGAAGAGAGAGAAACTCTCTCTCTTATCAATTTCAATTTTTTTATTTATTTATTTATTTATTTATTTATTTGTTCATACATATATATATATATAAATATATATATATATATATTATTATTTTTTCTTTTCTTTTCTTTTCTTTTTCTTCTTTTTTTTTTCTTTTTTTTTTCTTTTTTTTTTTTTTCTTTCCTTTTCTTTTTCTCTTTTTCCCTCTTTCTCTTTTCTTTTTCTACTTTTTCTTTTTTTCTTCTTTTTTCTTCTTTTCTTCTTTTTCTTAGTTCTTCCCATGCCGGAACAGAGGACCGGCGTCCTCCGGCCTTGACCGATCGTTCGGGCCACGGCCGCCGCGGCGGAGGCCGGCGGCCGACAGGGGCCATTCCCCCGGTCACGGAGGGGCGGGGCCGGCGATCGATTTCGATCGCCGGTGCCGGAAAAATCTACGGGAAAGAGACCAAAACAGAGGTCTCTTTCTCCGACCGGAAATTGGCGACTCTCATCGCCGGCAACACGCACAATGCACGGGGAGGAAGGAGAAGAAAGAGGGGAGGAAGAGGGAAACTTACCTCAACCTCTGGAGACCTCGCCGGCGAGCAATACGGCGAGAAATCGGACGGTGTCCGCGGCTCTAATTCGAGGAAATCGGAGAGGAAAAGAGGGGGAGGAGGCCAATGATCGGTCTCAAGAGGGAGGGGATATTCTTATAGAGGACCCTAAGACTCCGAGGGGTCCTAGGAGTCCTGATCTAGCTCGGATTTCGCCGGAGAAGGAGACTCCTATCGGGAGTCTTCTTCCCGATTTTGCATCCCCTGTTTTTTTTTTTTTTTTTGGGCTTTGATCTGCTGGCTGGGCTGGACTTGGTTGGGCTATCACACTCATACTGATATAGAGTTCAGTCTTATGCTGCTTGCACACCTCCATTTCAGTATATACAATGACGGTTCTCCGCTTCAAACTCTGTCGCACATCATCCAACTAAATAGCTTGCTATTTTTGGATCTCTACGTATCTTCTGTAACAACATCTCTAGCAGATTTTTTGGATCTATATATATATTCCTGCTGCTTTTTACTCTTTCGTTTGTATCCCATTTTGGTTGTTCCTTGTAATTATTTGTACAGTACTCCTGTTACTTTCATATAGCATTTGCTCCGTCTTTTAGCAAAAAAAAAAAACACTGGAACAAGTTAATCTCCAGAAACTATCGACATATATAAGGCAACCACGAAGAGATCTGATTACATGATTTAGGCCTTTCATCGACTAGTGAGAACTAGATCCACACGAGTAAGGTACTGGTTCCATTTCTTTCGGTTGGTTTTTAGATGTTAACTGTTCTTAATATTGTTTCATCCATATGGATAGAGACTATATGGAAAATATTGAAGCATCACTTTCTTGGAATGAAAGATCAGATATATAAATGTGATTGGAGATGTCTATTTATGTCTTGATTTTTTTTTTTGAAAGAAAAAGATGCAAGACATGAGGAAGCCTGATCAAAGTTGGAGCAAGGGCATGATTAGAATCCAATTACTAATATCCAACACTTAGCAATATACGAAGGCAAAGAAAGTCTCTCATGATTATCTATAAATTGTCTAGTACTTTGATTCATGATTTTTTGTTGTGGAAAAGCATTCCTCCTAGAGCAACATGATAAGAGAAAATTAAATATGATTTAGATATTTCAAGAGTTTAAAATATATTTTAGATCTTGATCAATAATAACTAAATATATGCAAGTAATGGAATTAGATTGATGTTTTGTGGTGAAACTTTCATGATTTTGTTTGATGGTGAGTCATAGGGGCTTCCAAGGATGCGTGCATGCATCTTCCAATATTGCTCACAAAAAAAATTGGTGTTGGCGCGAAAAATCAGGTCAGAGGCAAATAATTATAAATTATATTTATTCATGCTTTATCCATCTGTCAAGCTAAGGTTTACTCATGATTGTTGGAAATTGGAGGTTTCACAATCCCTTTTTTAATTTTTATTTTATATGGCCCAATCCCTAGCAAAAATATTGTTGCGGCCAATCCCCTCATCGCCTGGTCGCCGGGAACGAGCGCCTGCAAAAAGAAAGTCCACACTGACCGGAGGCGGCTCCGACGGGGACCCTCCGACGGTCAAATCAGAGAGGAGACTGGACAACAGTGAAATGAAGACAGAGAGCTCAATCGAGAGGGAGAGAGAAAGGTGCAAGCCTGGGAGTTCTCGGAAAACCCCCCACGCACTGTTGCCTTCCCCGATATATATAGTGGAGCGTGGTATGGCGCCGTCATTAATGGCGCGGACAATCGAAGAATTGTCAATTCACTGTAGACTGTCAGAGTCGCCGTGAAGGTGTCACGTCGCCGTGGGTCACCGAACGACTGCACACGACAATGTAACAGACGCAGTCTGACCGATCACATCGGACGACATTTGGGTCACCGGGATGCGTCTGAAGGTCGGTCGACTTTCTCCTCAACGAACGGCCTTCGACTCCGCCAGTGCGGCCGACTCAGCGCGTTCGTGCCTTAAAGTCGGTCGACCCCTGACTGAAGCCAGGACGACGCGCTTTCGACTCCGACATTCGATTTGCGGCCTAACGATAGATGTCCGATCTAAGTCCTGAGACGGGCGATCAGTGGTCGGGGTTCGTCTTTGCTCACCTCACATTGAACCGCCGACTATCTCAACTAGCGACTCGGGAAGGCGATTGGGTGTCCTAATGTGGCACGCCAAGACTGCTTGGCGCTAGAGGAAGTCTGCGATTACAAGCACGTCCCAGCAAGCAAGAAAAGGAAGTCGAAAGAAAAACTAGAAAGTTCTTA